>NC_056739.1:1785422804-1785440304 GCF_019279795.1 Protopterus annectens | reverse complement strand
GAAAGTTAAAGAAATAATGATCACACTGTGCTCAGCCCAACACAAGATATTATATATAATAGCCTCTAAGATTTAGGAGGAATATTAAATAAATAATGACAAAGTCACAAGCTCCCACCACAAGTACAACAACCTTCTGTGTACACCAAAAAAAAGAGCACTCAGACAAGCTACTTCCCTCATAACACACAATGTTTAGTAAATCCAAAAAAAATCACTCAAATAGCCACAAATAAAACCATATAAAACCATGAATTCTTTAATAGTTCAGTATGTTTTTGTCCACTACAATCAGACTTCATCAGATGAAATACAGCAGTCCAACATGTTACTTATATACCATCATTAATTAATTAGTGACTAACCCATTAGGCGGAATTCAATAAATACTCAACAGAGTGATTTTCCATGTAGGCATAGTGACATATCCCCGACACAGAAACCGGCAGCCAAATGATCCAGTAAACAGAGCAGAGGGGCATGCACGAGCATACGTACACGGAAGTGTCAGTGGAATGCAAATCATCTCATAAGCAGGTGAAATCCATGCAAATGAGGGTGATCTGTGTTCCAATAAGCTGAATGGTACCCGTGTAAGAGGTGTGTTGGTGTCAGAAATGTACATGGAAAGTAACCATGTACAGAAATGTAAAAATTAAACAGGACTTGTAAAAGTCCAAAAAGAAGGTTGGGTATTGCAATGTGGGCATGGAAATGGCCAATACTATGCTCAGTGAATCCAAAAAGCAATGCAAATCATTCTAAAATATTATTATTTTTTAATACACTTATTACGTTTGTGGGGCATGCAACAATGCACAAACATGCCATTATGCAAAAAAAAAAAAAATATATATATATATATATATATATATATATATATATATATATATATATATATATATATATATATTAAAATGTTTAAAAACTAAAAATAAGACATTTTGCAAATATAATGCATTATAGTGCCTTGCATGCAGAGTGTACTATGGCAGTATGGCAGGTTTTAGTGGTTTCCGGAGGCAGGCCCTGGAGTAGTGAAATATCCACAGAATATGCAAGGATCTGTATGCAAATGAGCTGGGGTTACTGAATAGCAAAAATGGGTCACTGTATCTGAAGATAAAACCCATGTAGGGCTAGAACTGTGTTGGTGTTAGTAGAACAGGTAGCTGACATCAAAAGAGGGGGTGTCATGCTGTGTTTAAATGGATTGGAGCTCAGCGGTGCCAGTTTGCAGTCAGCTTAGTAGGGGGTGTCCAGTGCGTTTAAGCTGTGTTTAGCCCCGCTGCACATGTTTTAGCTGGTTTAAGGTAAGTTGAGCATGCCCATGCATGGGGGATGTCTCAACTGCTGAGCACTGTTTATACTAGCTCCCTGTGTTTGCATGCTGCACCTCAGTGCTTAGAAGTGGAAGAAAAAAAAATAGAGGAGAAATAGCCTGGGAAAGCCAATCAAGTACAAATGAATGATAAGCCTTGTTCCACTGACACTGGGTCATTCAAAACCTTCAGTGTTAGACCTGGCAGGTGGAATGCATCATAATCAGCCAATCACACAGGCTGCATTTGCAGCACACGACTATAAAGTATGCATACACCCTTCAATCTGATTTTTCCCGCATACTCTGCACCATTGGCGTAAACACTTGGGAATTTTAACTGACAAAATGATAAGGGCTGCTGCTGCTCTGCTACATCTGTATGTGCTAGAGGTTAAGGTCAGTGCTGTTGCTGATGCTGACAATAGGCATAGACTGAGAAGGAGAAGAGTGTTCAGGTCCAGGGTAACCTTCCATGAGCTACATGAGCTGGAGATAGTAGAGCGCTACAGGGTGGACCGAGACATACTACAAGAAAGATACGAATTCCAACAAGTAGAAACACCCACTTTATTAACACCACAAAATAAAGCTTTCAGGAATCACCCTTCATCAGTATTCATTCATAATTTTAAAACATCAAACATTTTATACTCTAAAAACATAGCACATGACACAGCCAACCAATTAAAACATTCAAACAATTAATCCATATAAAAACGTTCACTAATTTTTTTTAAAAAGCAAACCACTTCAATACAAGCATTTGTATAAACAATATCTCATAAGTCCTATTTGTATTGCATTTGTCTTTCTATTAAAAGCAGTATGTATGTGGTTAACGGCGACATAGTGGCAATACATTATGCATTTCCCTCCTCATCTTGCTGTCTCTTGCTACTTGCTGCATGTTCTCTAAGGTGTTCAACTGCATCTTTTTGTTGCACATATTACTGCTTGTCTATAGCCTGTCTACATTGTATGTGATAATGTCAGCTTTCTACTTTTGTTTTATGCACCTCGGCTGTAGGCCCACCCCTTAGGTCTCCCTGGACTTCCTCCCTCAGATTCTGATGCATATGGCTGGACAATGTCCTACAGCTTTTCTGTGCAAGTCTGGTTGATATGGGCATCCTGACACAGTGTAGCAACTCCCTCAAGTACACAGACAACCATCTACAAACACCACCAAGGAACACAATTTGTGAGAGATGCAATAACATTGGGAACCTACAGTCCATGCTCTCTCCCTCTCAAGCCTGAATATCTGGCACAAAACAGGTTGTGAATACAATCAGTACACCTCACACACCATCATGCCTACACAGCACACATCCACATATACAGACATAATCAACATACACATCACCAAACAAAGGAGACCTCTGAGGCAACAACACATGCAAACTCCACAGCCCTCCACACCACATACCATGCATAGCCACACACCTGAGTCTCAGCCACTACCTGGTATGTGACATAACAGGACTTGTTGGCGGGTCAGATGTCTGTCCCAGACACTCACCCAGCTGTGGAATGGACACTCTGTCCACATCAGGCAGAGTACCTCTTTACCCAGTTTTAAGTGAATCCTGGATAATTGGATGGTAAACAGGACATACACTCTTGGGATACCACCTGTGTCCCTGTTGGACTGGGGCATCAGGTGCTGATATGCATAAACATAGGCTAAACTGTGGGCTAGGCTTATGAGGGCCTCTGAGCCAATAGCCTAGTAACTTCCTATGATTCTAGGTATACCAGTTATGGCTTTGTGTGCTGTGTCACCACATCCATCACTGCCATGTACTGTGCTGTGTTCCCTGTGTCCCCTATAGGCAATGTCCCAGTACCATGTCATACAGCCACCATATGACAAATAGGTAAGTGGTACTATAAGTGTATGAGGACAGTCCTGCAACATCTGTGTGACACAATGACAGAGAGCACTGCACACATGGTATAGGGTAGCCTCCCTGTAGGTGTCTGACATCCGCAGTTTCACAGATGTTTGCTGAATGTGTACATGTGCCTGATATATGTGGACCCTCTGCCAGACAAATGTGTATGTTTGGCAAATAGTTGGACAATATGTAATGGTTGTTCCCAGACTGTGGGGAATCTGGCTGTCACACGCCAGTCCCCTCAGAAAACAGTTACGGTACATTAACATCTGGTACTGAATTCAGGGCTTGTGTCCCCCCGCCCCCACTACTACTGGTTATAACATGCTGTCCTGCTGTAGGGGGGCAACAGATATGCTAGGAATGCCTCTCAAGTGATGAGATGCAGGTGTGGAGTATACAGTGACCTAGCCAGAGTACTTCAGGAACAGTCAGGGACACCTGCACAATGTTTGAAGTATGCCTGTGTGAGATTCACAGACTGAGAGGAGGAGCTGACTGACAGTACATCATGTGATATGCCAGCTGTGTTCACCAGTACTTACAGTCACTATTGTCTAAAAACAATCTAGTAGCATTCATACATGAGCTGAACATTGTTGGCAGGACTCAGAGGGCCAGAGCTGTGATTCTATGTCACAGTAGACATAGACAAAAGGGAAGCCTGTAGGTGTTGGACAGCTGACTAACAGCAACATGACATTCCAAGATATGTACTACAGAACTACTGTTGTAATCCCTATTTCCCATAACTGCATCCTCCCATCTGCGTCCCATTAATTACATGAGGACTTCTATTACATACCTGGTATAGTGCTGTTCTCCTTTATGTGCAGCTATCCAGTAGTATAATGCTTATGCTCTTGCAGTCTGTCTTTTTAAAGAAAGTCCCAGACCTGTTTACCATAGGGAGCAGTTTGCCTTTTGTAGGTAATGCTCATGAACAGGTGATGCCTGTGCACCATCTGTGGCTCACACTTGCTAATGTTATCCAGAACAGCTGAGTTACATTTTCATTAGCCAATGGCATGGCACCGCAGTGCTATATTTAAGGCCTTCATGTAGACCTTTGCCCTTTTACTGGCCTGTGAGATGTACATTATTGAGGTGTGGGGATTACAGCATCACAGAGGGTAGTAAAAATACTGTCCACTGTCTAGATTTATGTGATATGTCCACAGTTAGGTATGCTATGTTTGGCCATTGTAAACAGACTTTCTGATTATGTGGCAGTTTATTGTTTAACAATGTGGGTTGAGATCAGTAAGGAGGCAGACAGATGGGATTGTCATATGTCATTCGCATCAGAATATGCATGCTGCTGCAGTAGCTGCTGATCTATCAGCTGTGTATGTTTGTAGGGGAAGAGTGTGACTCATGCCCCTGTCACTTGACTATTCCCCCACCCCTTTATATATGGGTGTTGTGTAGATCCAATGTTCTAGGTGGTTGGGAGGTATGGTAGGTCTGTAGCAGGTAGCTGAACATACTGCTACATATGTTACAGGCTGCAGCTGTTGAATTCTGCCTATGAGTCATACATGGGATTGTGAACACATTGGGGAGAGCAAGCTGTATTTGTGAGTGAGGGAGCAGTGTCAGCTCTGTTGTCACAGCATAGCTAGATTGAGGGTACCCATAACAGTCCAGGTGAGGCGTGTACCTCAGGTACATATGTTATGTAATGAAGATGACAATCACCCAATGGACCAAACAAAGAGGCAAATACAAAACTTTTATTTCCACTCTAGCACTTTGGTGTAACCACCTTCCAGGAGTAACAAACAATATCAAACATTCTCAAACATTTATATAAAACCTTCAATTTACAATCAATTAAACACTAATTAAAAATTTATCCGCATTTAAAGCAAACATTTCCAATTTAAATCACTATTGAGTCCATTTGGCACAAGTGTTTTATACTTTAAAATATAGATGCTTTCTTTATAACATAACTTATGCTTCAATATATTTTCATCATCATAAAACCACTTAACAGTTTGTAAAATTGTTCCTTTTAACTTTGTTACATCACTTCCATGAAACATTTGAAAATGTGCTGCTATTATTTTATCTTCTTTATTGTTTCTAATGTCCCTAATGTGTTCTGTGAATCTAATGCGAAACTCCCTCTTAGTTTCCCCTATATAAAACAATTCACATGGACATTTTAATGCATAAATTACTCCTTTACTTCTACATGTAAAAACATCCTTAGGCTCAAATTTAATACCATTGATGTTATCAAAAGTTTTAACCACATTGGTACAAATACTGCATTTATTGCAGCACAGTGTCCCTTTCACATTCAAAATGTTTGGGATACTAACCGCCGGCAGACAAAATCTTCCATGCACAACCATATCTTTTAAATTCCTACCCCTCTTATATGAAAAAAGGGGTATATTAGGTAATTTTTTTTTCAATAAGTTATCCTCTAACAAATACTTCCAGTAATATTCAATTAATGTTCTCATTTCATCACTACTAGTGTTAAATACTGATACATAATAAATTGGATTATCCATATTATTACTACTTTGGTTACAATCAACCATATTCTCACTAATGTACATTTATGTTTTAAGCTACTATCCTCACCATCTAACTCTATATTGACCCTATCCTGAGCCTGATGTAAAATCTTAGGGTCATAACCTCTCCTTAGAAACATCTCTTTAGTTTGTTCCATTTCTTCTTTTATTACCTCTCTATTATTACATAATCTGGAAATAAGAACCAACTCCCCATAAGGTAGTGCTTTAATCACATGTGGGGGGTGGCAACTAGTTGCATGTAGGTATTGATTCCCATCTACAAATTTTCTATGAATACTGGAAGAGATACCCCCATCTACTCTCCCTTCCAAAACTAAATCTAAATAAATCACCCTATTACCTTTTTGCAGCCCATCAAAAGACAAACCATATGAATTATTATGCATTTCTTGTATAAACTGATCTATTTCTTCAAAGCCTCCATTACATACAAAAATTAAATCATCTATAAATCTAAAATAATGATCAACATATTTTATACATATGTTATGTAATACTGCCATCCAGAGAGTGGTAGGCGACATTTAGGACACCTATTCATATTTGTGAAATGTGCCTCAACTTACAGGCCTTTGACAAGCTAATATGGGTGGCAGTGACTGCAGTAGCAGGAACTGGTCTGCTTAAAATTGCATGGCTCAGTCAGTTATTTGTTGTGTTGGCAAGCATGTACTTGACATGCAACAGACTGGACTGGAAGCCAGGAATGTCAGTGGCAAAAATGTAAAGCATGCTAGGAATGTAACAGATTGAGCTACTGAGTCAATACTATAGAAGGTGTCTTTGCAAGACATATGTGCATGCATATGTTCTGTTACGCAGGATTGGCATGAGCATGTGTGTTTGGATGGGTATGACGTGTGACACTGAACTGCCTATCATAATTTTCTAATCTCAGTCAGTACTGATTTGACAGTACTTCAACACGCAGAATAGATTTTGTGACAACTGTGCCAAAAGTAGGTGGCACGACTGTGAACATTCTGTAACAGTCTATGCAGTTGTCACCTCTACCTCATATCCTAGGCCTCATGTATATTCATCAACATTTATCTGGCTGTGTACTGGTTTGGTGTCAGCATCACAGTCCCAAGTACACTGTCATTTTTTCCATTATATGTACAAGCAGTGTGTCACTGGCACTCAGGATGCATTTATGAAACACCTGCTACATTTCAGACCTGAGTGGTCTAGTGGGCTAATGCACTATGCTGTAGTTGACAGGGTCCTGGGTTTGAGACTTGACAGAGATTATTTTCTTTGCTGATGTGCATCACTGATACTCAGGATATGTTTATGGAAACACCTGCTATTCTTCAGAGCTGAGTGGCCTAGTGGGCTAATGCACTATGCACTGGTTGACAGGGTCCTGGGTTTGAAACTTGTCAGGGAGGATCAATTTGCTGATGTGCATAACAATGTCAAAAAGACAGAAGGTGATTAAAGCAGCTTTAAGTGGGTTTGGGCGATGTGCCATGATGCGCTGCAAAGCTTAAACCTGCACTATTTCAAAAAAAAGTAGCAATAGGAAAGTAGTGAAATGGGGGTAAGCAGGGGGAAAAAACAATGTGAAAGGCTAGGTGTAGGCAAGTATTATAGCTCTCCATTTCTTGTACAGCAATAGCTGTGCAAGTTGTAGAGAATTTGGAATTTGGAGCCTTACATATCAGAAAGAGGGGTGTGGGTGACATAACTGTGTTGATTAATTGCTGTAATGATTGCTTGTGGGCAGTGTACATGGTGGGGGGGTGAAGAGCTATGTATGGGGTGACTTTTTTGTGGGACTTTTCTTTTTTTAAGGAGACAGTGGAATGTTGGAGAAGGGATGTAGGCACATGTGGGGAGGTAAGTTGGTAGGAGAGGTAGCATTTGCAAACAGACAAGACGGCATATTGGGGCGGTGTATGACACATGGGGGGGGCAGACAGCTTGGACAGGGAGGGTGTTGTGGAATCGGAGAGCCATGTTCCCTCAGCCAGCAGCAGTGAGACTGAGCATCCCAACCATGTTCAGTCACCACTGCTCCTTCACGGCCCCAAAGGTGGCTGTGCAGTGGGCAGGGCACCAGTGCCAGTCTGCCCCTCCAGGTTGGCCAGTCTGCACTCAATCTGGTGCACGTGATTGTTGAACCCACAGTGCATGATCCTGCACACCATCCCTGGTAGTTGTCGCTGGGTGACTACTTTCTCTCCATGCCCTCTCCCAGGGGAGGATGGGCCTCCTCCCCTGAGGCAGTTCCACCCATAGGTGGTGCAGGACTGGCAGAGCGGACAGCTCCAGGCTGAGTCCCAGACGTGCTTGGACCCTGTGCCATGGCCGGTTGAGGTAGGGTAGGTGGATCCGCAGGAACCGGTCTACCCAGTCAAGCTATGGTGTGGAGGTTTTTTCAAAGTGTATAGGTTAGTAATGAACAGAGCATTTAAGCATTAGTTATAACAGCATGTCAGGTTGTTACAATTAACCCAGTAACATAACATTGCATATAATATGGAACACAACAAAAGTGGTATAACAGTATTGTAATGGCATGCCAGTAACAGTTATGGTAAAAGGCCACCAACACAAGTAATTTAACAAGGTATGTTAGTATGCAACCACTGTAATATATAACAATAATAAAACACAAGGCCCAACATAACATTTTAAGAACAACATATGTTAAAAGTAAGCCATACCCGATGTATAACAATAATAAATTATGATGCAGATAAGGGGTGGGGGGAGAGAGTAAGACATTCCATTACTACCAGCATAGGCTATATTGTTTGCAACAGTACTCTGATATGCCCTACAGATCTGCCCTTACTTAATGTATTAAAAGTGCCCTATAGCTTCTGTAGCACCTACACACCTCTCAAGCTATCCACATGGGACAGTATGGGCCAAGTTATAACACCTACAGGTACACAACTACAAGGGACTATTACATGTCAGGGCAACATATATGAGTACCAAGGTGTACTGTGGACTGATGTAGTGCGACTCTGCTATTGATATAAATCAAGTGTATGATAAATCTGTGTCCAAGGGATTTGGCAACAGTGATTACAGTCCATGACAGTGTGCCACTTAAGAGACATGTATCGGGCACAGTACAGAGATGTTACACTTATCATGCTGTCCTTGGTAGGCATGGGGTTAGACTATCAGCAGACATTCACAAACACACCAGGCATACAGCCATGCCAAGATTAAACAGTTTTATTTGTTTTATTGACCTGTATTAGTATTGTATTTGTTGACTTTTTATATGCTGATGTCTTATCACCTTGCTGAGCAATGCTGTTAACACTCTGGTACATCTGGACACACAAATTAGTAACCCATTTGAACAGCTATTACAACCATTTATTTACCTGCAATTCCTGTGGGAAGAACATCTGTTAACAATACATTACTGTTTCTATAAATATTTAGTAGTACCTGTCTCTGGATTCGAACCCCAGTCTGTGTGTAATAAAATGTACATCATACCTAGTGTTTATCAAACTGAGATACTGAGTCACTGCTGAGTATTGACTATGTGCCTAGAGCTCATCTGGTTACAAACTGTCACCTAGTATTAGAGGCAGAGTGTTATACAAGACAGCAGTGACACTTGAACACACATGCGTGAGATTCATGCATGACAGAGATAATAGGTGAACCGTACCCCTAGTGGGTATAACTATGTGTGATGTGTACAGAACATATTGGACTACTGGGTTGACTACCTGACTCATATACAGTTGCATATGCTATATTTGGAGCCTACAGCTATTGCAGTTTCATACTTGCCTGCAGCAGCATAACTAAGATCAGGAATTAATATAGCTGAAATGCAATGGTTAACAAAACAACACTCCTGAGATACACACTATATATCTTGGCTGTGCCTATTCTGTGTTCAGATCTTAGTGCAGAACAAATATCATAATGCATTATATCTTGCAGTACACCTCCGCATCTACAGTTTAGCAAAACACTTCTTTATTAGCTAACTTTCAATAACTTTGTTGTATTATTCCTGTTTTTACTTCATAGCAGTTGTACTACTTAATTTCATGATGAACAGCCCAAAATACACACATATTGCACAACACAGCTTTATTAGGGGTGGCATCATGCAGTGATTGGTATACATGCAACAGTCTTTATTGATAAACACTTTCCATAATGCAGGTGTTGCAATACAGCTATAATTCCACAATTAATGCAGTATTTCCTTAACATTATGAATGCAGTTAAACTTTATTTCTTTGACATTATGAATGCAGTTGAACTTTATTTTCTTAACAATATTCATGCAGTTGAACTTTATTTCCTTAACATTATTAATGCAGTAGAAACTTTTATTTCCTTAACATTATTAATGCAGTAGAAACTTTTTTCCATAACATTAGCAGGTGCTATGCTTTCATCTTTATTGAACTGTACTTGGCATTACTCAATTACATCAGTCCAGGTCTATACCCACATTCATTGCAGTACACTCAAAACATACTAGCAGTTACTAATGTACTATTTCTTGTTTATATAACTATAAATTGCAAGATATATCTGTACTCACCACACTCTCAGAGCAACCTGGCCTGGCACCCTGCATTGGTCTCCAGGATGTGAGCTCTCTCCTTTGCAGTTGTGGGGAGAGAAACACACCATTACACATATCTGTCTATCACACATGCAGATTAGTTATTGGTAAAACAATGCTAACAATACTTACAAACTTGTGGGGCATTGTCATCCTGGGCATCTTGCATACAAGTGGCCAAGAGATCCCCCTTCCTACAGTTCATGTCATCAAAATGGTGATGTACCTGCTGACCTCTGCGGGGGATACCAGTTGCACTGGTGAGGTCATGTGCCAGCCAGTCCCAGGCCTCCAATTTGTATTCTGACACCTGGAACTGTCCGTGCAGCAGCTGGATGTCATGGTCTTTTACAAGAAGTACAGCCATGACCCTGAACTCTAGAATGCCCCACCACTGCACTCGGAAGCATGCACCCTCTCCAACTGGCTGTATTCCCACCTGTTGCACTTAAATAAGGCTGTTTTCCTGTCCTTTGCCACCACTGGGCCATTTTTAAAAATGTGGGGCTTTGCTTATCACCTCGCAAACCCACTGGGCTAAGCCAAGCAGTGCTTAAACTGGCAATGCTTAGCAAAGCTTAGCAGTGCACAAACCAGCTAAGTGGGGCTGAACAGTGCTTAAATGAGCATTTCTTAGCAGTGCTTTGCACTGCTTAACAATGTGCAAACTGGCTAAATACTGCTAAAACATTCTTTGTTAAGCAGTGCTTGGCTAGGCTTAGCTATGCTTAGCAGAGCTTAGCTGGGCGCAGCTCTGCAGGATTTCATTATACATTTCATAACTGTATAATTGGAAAATAAATGTTTCATAAAATGTCTGTGCATACATACAATATTCCATCAGGGGTTTAAAATACATTTCTTACATGTATTGCAACATACATGCTTAATAACCTATCTGTGTATTCATACAAAATTCAATCAGGGCTTACTAATGCATCTCATAAATGTGTATTTGCACAATAATATTAATAACCTGTCTGTGTAATCACACAGTTATTTCAATGGTATTTAAAATAACTCTCAGAATGTGTATTTACAAAATAACTGGTCTGTGTATTTGAACCCTGCACCTACTGCACAGGAGGCTGCCACTCTAACTATTTGGCTACTTAGCCTTGTGCATTCCTGTTGTTCTTATATATATATATATATATATATATATATATATATATATATATATATATATATATATATATATATATATATATATATATATCTCCACTAGTTTAAACTCACTGAACACCACAGCGTATGGTGCAAACATGCTCAGCTATGCTTAAACTTGACCTTTCTATTTATAATTGAATCCATCCAGTTTCTATTGTTAGATGTCTTACATGTGTCCATTGCTGCCCACCATGCTGTGCCACACAAACACAAAAAAGAAAAAACATTAAACTATTTAAATTTTATTTTCAGTGCCATGCACTGATTATTCAGCACTTTGACAGTGCAAAGAGTATGTGACTCATCTCCGGACACTGTAGCACACCCCTACACTGATTTTGCAATCATGTTACATGGCTCTCCCTCCATATCATGCCTTCATTAATATGCAAGGCACACTGCTGAAGGGGAGCCGCAGACATGGTCATGGTTACTTCCATGTAGGATTTACACTATTCCTACACAGATTTTATTAAATCCCGACCATTGTGTCAATTGTGAACCACTCAGCTAAAATTACTAAAAATGTGTTAAAAGGGAACATGGTCTGAATAAACATATTATAAATAAACATAAACATCTCATAATTTTAAAAAATATATGTGTTATAAAACTTTAAGATCACAGACCCATCCTAAGTCTCTGCCTCCATCTAGTGGTAAAAACTATACACCTATAAAAACACAATAAATATAAATATAAATATAAAATATGTGTTAAAAATAAATACTGTTCATTCATTGCATTTTTATACACAAAAAGTCTATTACAACTGATTTTAATTTTAAAACAGGGGCTAGGGAGACTGCATCATTTAAACCTGGCTATTTATTATCTTCCAAAATAATTTGCCAGTACAATTCTTTATATTCTCACTTTGTCTCATAAGAGCCACCCTATTTATCAATAGGAACATCTTCTAACACAGAAAAGAAAAATGTTGCAACCTGACATAGGAGTGTACGTTTATAAAGGGCATTACTTTGATTCTCTTTTTTTATATGATGAACATGCTCATAAATTATTTTCTTAAGTTTTCTTTCAGTTTTACCTACATAAAATGCATTGCATTTATTGCACAAAGCAATATATACAACCCCTTTGGTGCCACATGTATAATAACACCAACCTATTATATGTCCATCTGTACTACTTATATAAACATCCACCATATTTGAAATAAAATGACACTGTGGACAAAAAAACACACCTGAAATTTTACATCTTTTTCTTCTTGTTGCTATTTAATTTACTCTGATTATTTTCAAGGATAAGAGGGAGGGAGGACATGGTGGAAACAATTTAAATGATCCTATTAATTTTAATGATTTTTAATGATGGACAGTTTGATGGTTGAAGGGTATCCCAAGGATCCAGTGATTTAAATTACCTTTTAGAATATCCCCCCGGAAGTCAGAGAGACTGAAGAACAAACAGCCTACCCAGTACAATTATGCCAGATGGAAGTGGTGGAACAATGTGAGGGTAGCAGTGAGATATTGGTAAATGAAGGCTTTAATATTACTGGGATTAATGGCATTGTAAAAGAAGGTTGTAGGTTGAGTTATAATGGTTACAATTATTCCAAAAAAATGAGTCAGGAGCAGTGTACCAAAAACAACTATAAAAATGTAAAATACACTGCTGCAGCCAGATCCACAAACACTTCACATTTCTTAAATATAAATTCCACAAGACCAGATTGAGCGCTTTCTTCCTGATTTCTGATTAAATCCCTATTTTAAGGGAAGAAAGCACTCAGTCTGGTCTTGTGGAATTTATATTTAATAAATGTGAAGTGTTCATGGATCTGGCTGTAGCAGTGTAATTTACATTTTTAGAATGTTTACAATATTTTTAATTATAGCGATGTAGACATCACAGAAACCCATTCTGATCTTTTTTTTTTAATGGTTTTAAGTTTATACCAAGGAAGAAAGGTGATATAAGTAAGGTTATTATTGACCTTACAATATTTGTACATTAGAAAAACTTGGGATTAATGTTTGAAGGGCACAGCAAAGAAAGTGCTATCTTAAAGAGGAAAAGTTCTTAGAACCCCCCCCTTACACCCCAGTTAAAAATTTTTGAATTACCATTAGAAAAAGAACTTAAAGAAGTAATTTCAAAAAATATGTTTTTTCAAACTTAACAGGGGAAGAAAGGGCATTATTAGATGAGATTAGGGTGAACCAGTTTCTTAGAGTGATAAAATCTGACAAAAGGGGAGGAACAGGTTTCATGGACTTTATTAGTTATATAACAAGATGATGGATATTTTACAAGATGAAAGTAAGGACATTAGGGTATCAAAAATGAGATAACTATAGCCTACAAGAAAATTAATTTGTTTTTAAATGATTTACTATTGGAAGGACTTACTGATCTGGAGATGTACAATTTTCTGAATAACAAAAAAACACGTGTCTTCACTATTTGGCATCCATCCGTAAGGTTCACAAAAATAGAGTGGACCCACATCTAACGCCTGTAATTGCCTCCAAAGGGTCTATTACAGGCCTGTTGGATACATTTTTTGGATTTTAAGTTAAATAAATTATCAATGGAAGGCAGAGAGGTTTTGAAAGACTCACGGAATTTTTTTGAGATGTGCTAAAAATGAATTTTTGATGAAAAGATAATTTTTATTACTGTTGATGTAATAGACTTGTTTACTCATATAACACATGAGCAAGGTTTAGAGTTATTCAAATAAATATTAGGGACACAAGAACAACTTTCCCATAAAGATTTTCAGGTTTGTTTAGAGTTATTGGAAATTGTTTTGAAAAATTACTTCATATATTTCAAACAGGAATTTTTCTGGCAAACAAATGGAGTAACAATAGGTGCAAGATGTGTACCCACAAATGCTAACATAGTCCTTTCATGTTGGGAAGAAAAAATTATTTTGGATTCTAGATTTAAAAATAGTTGGGTGTTGTATAAATGTTTTCTGGATGACATCTGTTTACTGTGGACAGACACTAAAGAAACGTTTTTGGAGTTTTTTTGAATATATGTCTAACTCAATCATTTTTTTTTTAATTTACATGCATTAGTTATGATAATGTAAATTATTTAGATGTTACTATCCAGAAGAAAGAAAGTAAGTTTACATCCAAAGTACACAGAAAAGAAACATACTCCAATTCTTATCTGTATTTTATGAGCACACCCACACACTACCAAAAGATGGGTATAGTTAAAGGACAATTTGTTAGAGGTAGT
Source organism: Protopterus annectens (assembly GCF_019279795.1). Classification (NCBI taxonomy): domain Eukaryota; kingdom Metazoa; phylum Chordata; order Ceratodontiformes; family Protopteridae; genus Protopterus; species Protopterus annectens. Next base: position 1,785,425,544 of record NC_056739.1, on the reverse strand, counting down.
AGGATGACCTCATGACAATGATTATGTTATTGAGTGTGAACTGCTGAAAAATATGTTTATGGAGAGAGGCTATCTTAGGTACTTAATTGAGGAGATACAGATGGATGTCTTATTGGTGGAGAGGAGATAGATTTGTTCCCATTTTAGGTGTAGAAGTTCGGTTACCTAATATCACACACTGAGAGAATGAAGCAGTGACTATTGACAAAGGGAACAATTATGAAACTGCCTTTGTAACAGATTTTAATGGAGATGCACAAGTAATTAAAATATTATTGAAAGAGTGGGCAAAATTTGCTAGTTTGTTTGATTTAAAAAATATTTTTGACAAGCCATTAAAATGTATTTTTAGGAAGGGGTGTAGTATTAAAAACATACTTGAAATAACCAGAGTAAATTAAATACTAACAAGAAGAAAAAGGTAAGCACCTTCAGGTGTGTTTTTTGTCCACAATGTCAGACTATTTCAAATATGGTGGATATTTATGTAAGTAGTAGGGACAGATATATATATATATATATATATATATATATATATATATATATATATATATATATGGTAGTTATTATTATACATCTGACACCAAAGGGGTTGTATATATCACTTTGTGAGATAAAGGCAGTGCATTTTATGTAGGTAAAACTGAAAGAAAACTTAAGAAAACAATTTATGAGCATGTTCATGATATAAAAAAAGAGAATCAAATGAATGCCCTTTATAAACATACACTCCTATTTCAGGCTGCAAAGTTTTTGTTTTTTGTATTATAAAATGTTCCTATTGATAATTAGGGGTGGCTCTTGGGAGACAAATTTAGAATATAAAGAATTGTACTGGCAAATTATTTTGGAAGCTAATAAATGACCAGTTTTAAATGATACAGTCTCCCTAGCCCCTGTTTTAAAATTAAGATCAGCAAAGTTATGAATAGAGTTTTGTGTCTAAGAACACAATGAATGAACAGTATTTATTTTTAACACACATTTTTTTATTTATACATTTGTATTTATATTTATTGTATTTTTAGGTGTATAGTTTTTTACCACTAGATGGAGGCAGAGACTTAGGATATGTGTGTGATCTTAAAGTTTTTATAACACATATTTTTAAATTATGGGATTTTTATGTTTATTTATATTATGGTTATTCAGACCATGTTCCCCTTTAACAGATTGCTAGTAATTTCAATTTAGTGGTTCACAATTGACGCAATGGGTTAATCACTAATTAATTAATGAGGGTATATAAGTAACATGTTGGATTGCTATATTTTGTCTGATGAAGTCCACTGTAAGGGATGAAAATGCACTGAACTGTTAAAGTGTTCATTTTTTTTTTTATGGTTTTCTTTGAGGTTATTTGAGTGATTTTTGTTGAATTTAATAAACATTGTGTGATACATGGGAAGTAGCCTCTCCACATGCTCTCTTTTTTGGTTTACTGGTCTTGTCTGGGCTCTTTATCCTCCTTGTTGTGTTTACAAACCTTCTGTGTACACCCATGATCATGGCTGGTTTTAGACAAGGTGGAATTCAGAGTGATTACCAACCCATGCCAAAATCTACTTATATAGCTTTAGTGTGTAGGTAACACCAGCCCTCAGAAGTTCTGAAGGGGTGGGTTTTCCGTGATGCATTTATCCCTTTTTTTTCCCTTTTGACAGATGACTGTGCAGCTTAGTAAGTGACAAAGTCAGTCACTTTAATCCAGACAGCACTCAGCAAGCAGTTATAGCCACTTATATGAACAATTCATATGTCTGACTGAGATAAAAGAGGATTACAGTGTAATGACAAAATATGATCTAACTGTCTGGTTTCAATATAAAGAAAGGAGTGTAGCAAAACTGCATATTTTTATCCTGCTAATTTATTTACATAGTGAATATATATGAAATGCTTGATTTGATTAATCAAATGTTGGAATCAAAATTAATAGGTGAAATATTAGCCAGCTCAGATATGCAGATAATACCAGTCTGAATGCTGAAAGTGAGGAAGAGTTAAAGATCATGTTAATGAAGGTCTGTAGATGGTGATTACATTCATAAAACTGAAAGGTACTTTCTTCTAAAGAGGAAAGATAAGGCAAATCTGGATATGGTATTAAAGAGCCAACACATCACATTGTTAACAAAAGTCCTTAGAGATAAAGTTATCATTTTCCAAGTAATAACATGCCTGTGAGATATTAATACAGTTGGCATAATGGTTATAGTCTTCACCTCCCATGCACTAGGGACAAGGGTCAATCTTGGCCTCCTGTAAGCTGTTTGCATGTTGTCTCTGTAGGATTATTCACATATCCCAAAAACATATTGTTTCCACCTCAAAGTTACCCAGCAGCACACAAGATCAAAAATATGGATTTTGGAGCAAGAGTTGTATAGCCCATCTGATGTGGGCATCAATTGTGATGCGAAGTACCCCCTAGAGAGGGGAAAATGAATAATAGACTGTGCACTGTGCTACTGCTAGACACTCAGTGATGCAAACCTCGGTCATAGGTGATTACGTTGTGTTGACTAATGTGTCTGACATAAAGCCCAGCATCCTTGTATCAATAAGCTACTGGCTGTCAGGTGTCCAGTCGCCCAGCTTTGAGAGAATACCTGAATGTATAATCAATCAACCTGTGAAATATGAACCAATGATTGCTACACTCAGTATAGGTTCACTGAGGAAACATAGTGTGGAAGAGGATGACATGATGGTAAGAATGAAGGAGACAAGATGGAAA